>NC_137791.1:119578892-119619850 GCF_963383645.1 Muscardinus avellanarius | reverse complement strand
CACCGATACTGTGAATTGTTAAATCCCGTAGTGTGTGCACACTTGCACACCTCTGTGGCAATACATGTAGGTAAAGGCTAAGGAGAACCCGGGCTGCCTCTGGAGGGTGGATGGACCGTGCAGTATTGCCACAGTGAGGAAGCAAACTCTTGTCTCATTTAAGTTTAACAAAGATTCAAACGTGATAACCTGAAGCCAGAGAGGATCTACTGAGATGAACACAGTCCTGCACTCGGAACCACCATGTGGTGCCACCACGAGCTGCACAGATGTCCCTGCCCAGTGACCCAGCAACCCCACTTCTGACAGTCAGGGCTAAGAATAATCCCAGAGACGGGTTATCTTAGAATAAAAGGAAAAATAGTTGGCACTGTTATTTAGAGAGTTCTAAAACTTAAAATAATGCCTGGAAAGAGTATAGGGGTTAGCAAATCATAGTGCAAACCAATCAAAGGGGTAGAGCGCGCCCGTCTGAAATGAGGGCCATGTGGTTGGGTCAGTATCACAAAACATCTCTGCGGTGCCACATTAAACATAAACACATTTATGACTTAAAAAGAACAAAAACCTTTGTACACAGTGTGATTAAACTTGCATTGAGAACTTATTCATGAGAGTCGAAGTGACCAAATACACCAAAATGTGTATATTAACGTGATAAGACCGTGCCTGTACCTGTTCCTTTGTTTTCTAACTTCTGGTATAAGTATGCATTAATTTAATAACATGCATTTATTTATATATTTAAAAGTCCATAAGAACAAAATTGTATTCTTCAAAAATATAATTTCACAGCCGGGCGTGGTGGCACACGCTTGTAATCCCCGTGCTTGGGAGGTGGAGACAGGAGGATCGCGCTGGTTTGAAGCCAGCCTCACTGGCTTAAGAGACCCTGTCTCCAAATAAAAATATAAAAATAGGTCTGGGAGTGTAGCCTGGAGGTAGAAGGGTTTCCAGGAACCCCAGTACCACCAAAAAATAATATATATATATATATATATATATATATATATATATATATATATATATATTTTTTTTTTTTTTTTAACCCCCAAAGGTACTCTACAGAACCCATAGTTTCCCTGGACTCTGTAGCCGATGCTCCTGCAACTCTGAACCTTCCAGGTGCAGGCGGTAGTAGGAGTTATGGAGGAAGCCCAGAAAGACCCAATGGTATCAGAATATCCCTTATCTGCCCGTCCCACTCCCAAACGGGCTGCCATTGAAAAGAGTTTTTAATAATGAAGCTACTTCCAGAAATCCTTCTAAAGAGGTTCTAAGCTTGAACCTGCGTCTCCCTGTAGGGTGCATGTGGAGGGGCCCTGTACGTGGGTGAGGTCCTGGGGGTAGTTCATCACCCTCACGCAGATGAGACCTGGCTGGGATGACCTGCTGGGCTATGCTCATCCTGCTCCTTCATGAATCTTAAGCGATTAGTTGCCAACAGAGACAACGGCTTAGGTTTCTAAGTCTCTGAAAGATGCAGAGGCAGGCAAGAGATAAAAAGTTCATTGAGCAGAGCTTCTAATCCCAGCATTCGGGAGGCTGAGGCAGGAGGATCGCGGTTCAAGGAGACCTTTGAACTTTGCAACCAGTGAGACCCTGTTTCAAAATAAATATTAAAAATAGGGCTGGGGGTGTAGCTCAGAGGTAGAATGCCCCTGGGTTCCATCCCTAGTACTTAAAAAAAGAAAAAGAAAAAAGGAAAAAAGTTCATTGAGACCAAAGTACAATGTAAACTAGATTGAAATCACTAGTGATGGCAATGCACTTGGAAAGAAATGAAAGAAAAACACATTTCTTCAAAAGACTTGGTCTGGGTCTCTCTTTGAAAATTACTCTCTTGAATATAACAAATAATAGGCGGGCGTGGTGGCGCAAGCTTGTAATCCCCGCGCTTGGGGGACAGAGACAGGAGGATCACGCAGGTTCAAAGTCAGCCACGCGCGCTGGCTTAGGAGACCCTGTTTCCAAATAAAAATGTAAAAATAGGTCTGGGAGTGTAGCCCGGAGGTACAAGGGCTTCCAGGAACTCCAGTACCATAAAAAAAAAAGAATATAACAAATATTTATGGGGTGCTCTGGGCTGATGCACCATGGGATTGGGTGCACCGTGCACCAGGTGGCTTGATCTGATGGCACAGGATACAGGACAGTGATGTATGCAGACGGCCGTGCTGAATGGAACCGAGTCACAATCCACCCTCGTCGTTTGTGGCTTCCGTACTTAGGAATTTGCCTACCCGATAAAATTTATTTTTAACCTCAAAATCAATACTGAAGGTCCTCCATGGTTGTTGTGGGGCACACAGAGTGGTGAAAGTTTTCCCAGCTGAGGTGGAGCACGGTCACTTTCTGCCTTCCTGTTTCAGCCCTCAGACTGCACAAGTGTGAACCTTTTCATGGTCTATTAGACAGTGTCATGTTTTCGCATTTTCGTACTTTTTTTCTTGGTCTTCTCGCTGATATTTTTTGACACAAAACTGTGCATATTTATGGGGTACAACGTGCTGTTTTGATACACGCAGACACTGTGTAATGGTCACATCAGAGTAATTGGCATATCCACTACCTCAAATAGTTATCATTTTCTTGTGGTGAGAACATTCAAAATCCTTTCTTCTAGCTATTTTGAAATAAACAATGCAATCTTGCTAACTATGGTCACCCCACTGTGCAACAGAAATGGGGAATCATCCCCCCCCCCTGTCTAACCATAACTTTGTATTCATTGATCAGCTCCCCCTTCCTCCCCTCCCTCCTTAGCCTCTCACAGACACTCTTCTGTCTCTGCTTTGGTTCCAGATATGAGTTAAATCATGTGGTATTTGTCTTTCTGTGTTTGGTTTATCTTGCTTAACAGACTATCTTCCAGGTTCATCCATACTGTCACAAATGACAGGATTCCATCCTTTTTAAGGCTGAATAGTATTCCATTGCATCTATATACACGCACCACATATTCTTTATCCACTGATGGACAGTTGGGCTGTTTCTGTGTTTGGCTATTGTAACTAGTGCTGCAAGGAACCTGGGAGAGCAGTTGTCTCTTTGACATGCTGATTTCATTTCCTTTGCATATGAGATTGCTGAAGAGGATGGCATTTCTTCTTTTTCTTTTTGAGGAAGCCACTAGGGAAAATAATGGCTGTCCTGATTTATATTCCCACGATGGTGTGCAAGGGGTTCCCTTAGGGTGGCCCCATGTGGTGCTGACATGCTGACTAGTGTCCCTCAGGGCTGAAAGGCTGGGGTGCTTCTTCCTCATGGAGAGAACACCTGTGTTCAGCCTCCTTCAGGAACCAGGAGCTATGGAGCATTGTTGTTCCATATATTTTAAATTAACCATATATTTTAAATAAGTATCAACTCTATATATCAAATAATTAAATCAGCTATATCTTAATAATTTAACTTTTACACCGTGGTGGTGCACGCTTGTAATCCCCGCACTTGGGAGGTGGAGACAGGAGGATCGCGCAGGTTCAAAGCCAGCCACGCTGGCTTAAGAGACCCTGTTTCCAAATAAAAACATTAAAAAAAATAGGTCTGGGAGTATAGCCCAGAGGTAGAAGGGCTTCCAGAAACCCCAGTACCACAAAAATAAATAAATAAATAAATATTTAATAAAAATATCTAATGATATATTAAGTATATATTAAGTTAAATAACCATATGCACCGTAAGGCTGGGGCCCCACTCCATTCCTTCTCAGCATTGAAGTTAGCAACCGATTTCAACGTTCTTATTCCTTTGCTATGGGTGCATGCAAGTAGTAAAAGCAGGAAGGGCAATTGATGGGGATTGAGCCTGTATTAATTGTTAATAAGAGCTGTAAACATTTAAAAATAAATAACCATATATTTTTTAGTTTTTGTTTGTGTATGTGTCATACTGGGGATTGAACCCAGAGGCATTCTACCTCCAAGCTACACTCCCAGACCTATTTTTTATTCTTTATTTTGAAACAGGGTCTCACTAAGTTGCCGAAGCTGTCCTCGAACCTATGATCCTCCTGTCTCAGCTTCCCAAGTCCTGGGATGATATGTGTGTGTCACCATTCTCGACTCAACCATATATCTTTTAAAAGGTGGTCTTAGCCAGGCATGGTGGCGCACGCTTGTAATCCCTGTGCTTGGGAGGCGGAGACAGGAGGATAGCGCAAGTTCGAAGCCAGCCGCGCTGGCTTAAGAGACCCTGTTTCAAAATATAAAATAGGTCTGGGAGTGTAGCCCAGAGATAGCAGGGCTTCCAGGAACCCCAGTACCACAAATAAATAAATAAATAAATAAAAAATAAAAGGGTCTTACATAGAACATGCACCATCCAGGCTATGCCTCACTGGTTGATAAAGCACTGGGGCGGGAGGCTCACAGGCACCTGCCCCTTTGTCCCAGGACCAGTGCTTTGGCATTTGCAAATTCAGCCTCTGGGCTGCCTTCCCTAAACTGTTACTCCAAGGGAAGGCTGAAATGTAAAAACGTCTCTCACAGCACACAGTTCTTGGTTCTGGACATTGGAATCTCCATAAGTGGACACAGAAGGCCACACTGCGAGTCACAGACCCACCTATCAGACCCAAAGGCCTGGAGACAGAAAGTGAACTTGTGCCGTTTGGCGGGAGGCCTCGGGATGCCTGGAAACGCAGGGCTTTCCCTTGATATGTGAAAAGCCAGACTGACAGCCTGAACTTTAAGTAATAAAAAGCCACGTGGCTTTCCATTTACAATCCGCTTCACTGAACACTTAATTTAGAATCACACAATTATGTTTGCTTAATGTCAATTAATTATTAAACATGTTTATTGAGGTCTGACAGCCATAGACGAGAGTCATCTTTTATATACTGGCTGCCTGTTAAGCTTCAATAAATATGTTAACAATCATTTGGTGTTTAATGTGCATACAATATCGACTGTTAAATCGCAGGGCTGTACTAGTTGAAACACTTATTTTTGGAAGCGAGACCCAAGTTGGTAATAGTGGGATCATTGGTTGAGTCTGATATTCAAGTACAGTCAGCGGAAGAGACCTGATGAGGTGACAGGTGGCCTTGGGAAAGGCAGAGCCCTGGAAGAATCCTCTTGCCCTGCAGTGGACAGCTCCTGCCCTCTGGAGCCAGCTGCTCGGGCTCCTATCCTGGCTCCACATTCTCCAAGCTGTGCAACTCTGAGAACTTGTCTGAATTTCTCTGGGCCATAGCATCCTCCTGAGGAAAAACACACAGGGCCGCAGGAGAGCCTCTGGAGGAGGAGGAGGGCTGTACCCAGGAAGTGAGAGAGGATGGGGAGGGGGGAGTATTCAACAAGCATTTAATTCAGGAGGTCCAAATATATGTGTGTTTGGCAAAAAAAAAAAAAAAAAAAAGAAGGAGGAAGAGAAAGATGGAGAACAGAATCAATTGATTTTTAACATTGGGCGATTCTATGCATTCATATGCTCAATCCCAGCCCGGGAGTGAGGCAGGAGAGGGAATTACATTTATTTATTAAATGCACAAGTATTACACTTATTAATACACTTATGCAAAAGCATGCTGCTCATATTTCCACATAAGACTAGGATTCAGGAGCATGCATACAACAGTGTGTCTGGAAACTCAAGTACCGTGAGCGGGAGGCTATGGCTGGCTGTGGGCACCGCAGAGCTCCGGCCCCTCCCTCAGTGGACAGCCCCTGCCGTCTGGAGTCAGCCGCTCAGGCTCTGGGTCTATTCTAAACTGGGGGAAAATTTAAGGGAGCTTCAGGGAGGGTTTAGGCTCAGCACAAGTGTGTACCTGTCCCACAATGGCTTCAGCATCTGCCCCTGAGAAGAGATGGTGGCGCTTCTCCATGACCCTCAGCACCCCTTTTGGGGCACAGACGGTGTCTCACAGATAGAATCTCTAGCATCAATCTCCCACCTTTGGAAAAGGCTATGAAGCAACTGCTCAGGGGACTGAGATCCCTCAGGGCGGCCGTCCCTGCAGGTGGTCCCCAGCTGTCAACCCGCAGGGCAGACCAGCCCAGCGCCCACCGCCGTATTGTGTGCTGAGCTGGGCAGAAATAAGTGTTTATTCCAGGTGCAAGACATCAGCCTGGAGATGTGGCACAGATGCAGCTGCCTGTGGCTGGGGGAGGCGGCCACACACAAGGCAGTAAAGTGGCTTTGGGGGCCTTCCCCTTGCTCAAGCTCTGCCCTCCAGGGGCCTCCCAGGCCCCCCAGTGACCAGGACTTGCTTCTTTCCTTGGTCTCTTCCCAGGCTTCATCTCTCCAGCCCTCCAGTCTATCTTAACTTCTTTGCACTCCCTCGCGTCCATTTTACCCCACAGAAAGAAGCAGCCAGGTGCAGGAACCTCTATTCTCTCTCTGGATCACATCTGTGTTCAGATCCTGCTTCTGCTAATCCCAGCCGTGTGCCCTTGGCAAGCTACCGCCTCCTGCTATGCCATGTGTGACTTGTTGATGTATTTTTTAAAATACAGATAAAAGCTACCTTATAGACAGGACAGCCATGTAGGCCGCCCAGGCTAGTGCCGTATGAGTCCAACCGCAGGGATCTCCATTGGCAGTGTGAAGATATAGCGCATGGTCGTATTCATGGAACCCTCAAGAGCATCCCCGTACAGTGGGTACGGCTACAGGTTGGGTGAGTTTCCCAGGGCTCTCGGCAGGATCAGGAAACAATTGCTAACAGGGAGTGCGGCCAGCTCCTGCTCACACCCAGTCCCATACTGCTGCCAACAGCAGACCTGCGGTGAGGTCAGCACCCAGAGGTACTAATTAGACATTCTCTAGGGGACGGCTGGGCGGGACAGCTTAACAAACAAGGCCCACTAGCCTTTCTTTACTTTTCCTGATGGTTTTCTCTATATCATTTCTAACTGCGTCCTGCTGCTTCCAAAAAGACTCTCAGTAGCGAGGTCACCCCAGTGTACAGCAGAGCCCTAAGCCCAGGCTCCCATGACTTTCCAGTTCCAGCTTTACAGGAGAGGTGGTCCTCTGAGACAGCAGCACCATCTTCCTTCCCTTGGGCTACAGAGACCACCCATGAGTGCAGGTGTCAGTGTCTCCTAATGAGCTCAGCATTCCCAGGAAGAAAGCCGAGCCACATACTGGGGGGTCTCCACTCATGTGAAAGGCACCCCCACTGGCTTCTCAGTGCTGAGATAAATGCTGAAGCCCTTGCTAAGGCCAAAGCATCAGGACATGACCCGCTACGCATGTGCATGCAAGCCCAAGGCTAACCACTCTGGCCCCCTTTCCATGCTGCAGACCCACCATGCTCATGCCTGTCCCCACCTGGCACTCGGCCTCTTCATGTCCTCTGTGTTGGAGTAGTTGGCTCACAGGTCTGTCCAGAACTGCCTCTTTCAACTCCTTCAGGTCTCAGGACAATTGTTGCCTGCTCTGAAGAGTCCTCCCTGCAATTGCCACCCGCCACCCACCCACCCACGCCCTGCACCACCACCTCCAACTTATTTACTAGATATGATCTCATCCACCTTGCTCGGCTCTCCCTGGCGCAGGCTGCACTAGGGCTAGAGCCACTAGTCATGCCCTAGATACCTCAGCAGACACGGCAGGGGTGTGTAGCTATCCTTGGGGTCCCCGCGTGCTGCCTGAATGCAGGATCCCTCCTTCTGGCTGCAGGAGATTGACCTGGTCCCCTCCCCAAAGATGAGCACACCCAAAGACGGGCAGGGCAGGGCCAAATCTCCTGACTCCTGCACATGCTCAGTTCAGCTGCTTCCACAGCACACTGAGCACCATTAAGTGCTAAGCGCTGTCCTTGGTGCTGACAGATCCACCCATAAAAGTCCACGCACACTAAGAAAACAAATAGCCCAATCAAAAAATGGGCAAGGGAATTAAATAGCCACTTCATGAAGGAAGAAATTCAAATGGCCAATAAATACATGAAAAGATGGTCAACATCATTAGCAACCAGAGAGATGCAAATCAAAGCTACCCTGAGATTTCACCTAACTCCAACTAGAATGGCAATCACTCAAAACAAAAACAACAATGCCGGGTGTGGTGGCGCACGCTTGTAATCCCTGTGCTTGGGAGGCGGAGACAGGAGGATCGTGCAGGTTTGAAGCCAGCCGTGCTGGCTTAAGAGACCCTGTTTCAAAAATATAAAATAGGTTGCTGGGCATGGTGGCACACGCTTGTAATTCCCACGCTTGGGAGGCTGAGACAGGAGGATCGCACAGGTTTGAAGGCAGCCTCAGCTACTTAGTGAGGCTCTCAGCAACTTAGTGAGACCCTGTTTACAAATAAAATATAAAATAGGTCTGGGAGTATAGCCCAGAGATAGAAAGCCTCTGGGTTCCACCTCCAGTACTGCAAAAAAAAAAAAAAAAAAAATATATATATATATATATATATATATATATATATATATATATATATATATGATAAGTCTGGGAGTGTAGCCCAGAGTTAGAAGGGCTTCCAGGAACCCCAGTACCACCAAAAAACAAACAAACACAAAACAAAACACAAACAACAACAAATGCTGGCGAGGATGTGGAGAAGTCAGAACTCTAAAACACTGTTGGTAGAATTGCAAATCACTTTGGAAAACAGTATGGAGAATTCTCAGAAGAATGGGAACAAATCTATCATTTGATCCAGCAATACCACTTCTGGGTATATATCCAAAAGAAAGGAAACCAAACTACCAAACTAATGCATGCATATCTATGTTCATAGCTATACAATTCACCATTGCCAAACTATGGAACCAGCCAGGATGTCCATCAACAAATGAATGGATTGCACAACTGTGGGATAGGTACACTATGGAATTTTACTCAGCCATAAAAAAGCACAATTTCCTCATTTACAGGGAAATGGATGGAATGGGAGGACATTTTGCTAAGTGAGATTAGTCAGTCACAAAAAATAAGAAATTGGATGCTTTCCCTAATATCTGAAAGCTAGGGAGAAATGGATAACAGGAGGAACTCTAGATGAAGAAGGAGATCCTATAGAGGAGCAAATAAGGCGACCTAACTGAGGGGATGGGAGGGGGGAGAGGGAAACTCTCTAAAGCACATGATGTAATCAAACAAACATCAAAGTCAATCACTAAGCCCAGCATGGGAAGGAGGGAGGGGGAGGGAATGGAGCGGAAATTGGGTGAGGGTTAATTGGGTGATGTGTGCATGTATGTCTCCACCATCTTTTATCCCATAAGATGTATGATTACAATGCACCAATAAAAAATTAAAAAATTAAATATTGTTGAAAAAAAAGAAATGAAAGGGAGGCAGAGTCGCTTGCCTGTGTTGCAGACCTTACAAGAGGCAGAGGCAAAGTTGAGCCTGGAGTCTGTGCTCTGCCGCCCTACCCCGTGACCACCGCACCCGTCCTTGCAGTGTCTCACTCTGTAGAACACGCTCTGTAGGGTCCTTGCCCACCCTGACACACTCTCAGGTCTCCCAGCCATCTTTATTTTTTATTTATCACTCATCCCTTGAAGTATTATGCTGTATCTCATCCAATATAAAAGTCCACCAACTTTGAGGCCCACCCTCTCTCTGCACCTCTAAAAAGAATAAAAAAGTATCAATCGGAATTCTGTCATATTGTGACTGTTTTCATGTGCAGAACTGCATCTCAAATCTGTGAAATATGGCTCACTGCCTTGTTTGCTTGCTGTCTGGCTCTGTCAGAATGGAAGGGCCACACTGGTGTTGTTTTCTGTGCCATCCCCAGAACATAGGGTTGATGTGTGAATGAACTGAGTGGAACCGTCCTCCCGTAGGTAAATATACCTGTTAGCTCCATTGGGCAGCCGAGAAGCACAGAGAAGTCAAGTAACTGGGCCAACATCATGGTGTAGGATGCTCCCGAATTACTGCCAGATTGCCAGTAATTACTGCTCCTGGAGCCACAATCTTATAACATCCCACCAAACAGTTTTTAACCTGCTTGGATTTCTTACCATTTTAGCATATATAATTTGTACATGGAGCGCTCTAAGTCTTGGGCAGAGATATCTTCATCATCAGTTATCTGCTAAGGAGTGTGATTTTAATGCATGGTCTATGAGATGAATAATCTAAACCATGCTATCTTGGTCACACAGTCCACCTAGCAACAGGCTCAGAGATGGTTTCTGAGGAGCAAGTGCATCTAATTCATGCCAATAGCACCCCAGGGAAGGCTGAACTAGTCTGAAGATCACTGAGGGCTCACCTCCAAGATCCCAGTTGGAGCCAGATTATGGGGCTGGAGGAGGAGAAGGACCCCTACCGCCCCAGCAGTCATTGCAGTGAACCTCTGGGATGCCCCAGGCAGGCCTTTGCATTAGGATGCTCTATCCACTTGAGCTTCCTACAAGCCAGGACACAGCTCTGTTCTCTCCACAGTAAAAAGTTGAACATCTTATAAAGAGCTCTCTGATCCCTCATCCAGGACCATGACAAAGATCCACAGCAGAGCACTCCTTTTTTAATTTTTTTAAATAAAGTATACTTTAATTAGTCACCTGCATGCTCATTGGTTTGTCTTTATTGGCTGGTGGCTTTGACTTAATTGGTTTGCTTGCCGAATCCATCCAAAAGTCCCACATCATTAGAGGTACCTTCACAGAAGGGCTCTGTGGTTTTACGATGCCAACACCAGATAAAACAGAGATGCTTAAAGACTGTCAGCTGGTGCAACATAAAGCCCGTTATGAAGGGCACAGGCCTGGTTTATGCAATCTCACTAGGGCTGAATTTACATCTGCCAGCAGGGGCCCAGGAGTTTGACACTGGTAGGAGCAGTTGTCTGCCCTGGACTTCTTTGCTTTTGAACGTATAGCATCACATTACTGGTGCTGTGCACAAACATGCCGTCAGATTTAAAACAAAGAAAGACAAAAGCAGACAGGCAAGAGAACCAGCTGCAGCTGCCCCGGTGGGGACTAGTGTCGCAGCCTTTAGCATATCCCACCAGGTTGTCACATGGACACACAAATGCACAGAAGCTCCCCAGAACTCTGCACCAAAGCCCCAGCTTCCAGCCAAGGGTGTGCAGAGGAGGAGGGCTGAGCTCGGGGCGCCCATCTGCCTGCCAGATGTCAGGCTTCCCGCCCAGCTCCTGTCTCTACTGGGGCACATGGCTGAGTTCACAGGGGACAGTGGGTCAACAGGAAGGAAGACATTAAGACACAAGAGGATGCTAAGCCAGTTCAGGCCTGTGTCCTGCTACAGATAACAGCAGCACAGCCTCTACTGAGTGCCCATCGAGGGCAGACACGAGGCTAGACCTTTCAGAACAGACTTGCATGCACATCCCAGTCATTAAATTAAGTCTTCCCAGCACTAACCACTGACTATTGATTTTTTTTCTTTATTTTCCCCTCCCTCCCTCCCTTTCTTCTTTCCTTCCTTCCTTCCTTCCTTCTTTACTTCTTTGTCTCTGTGTGTGTGGAAAGGTCGTACAGGAGATGGAGCCCAGGGACATTCTACCACTCCAGCTCTTTTTAATAATAAATTTATTTATTTATTTATTTATTTATTTATTTATTTATTATTTTGTGGTAGTGGGGGTAGAACCCAGAGGCGTTCTACCTCTGGGCTATACTCCCAGACCTATTTTTATATTTTATTTGGAAACAGGGTCTCACTAAGTTGCTGAGAGCCTTACTCAGTAGGTGAGGCTGGCTTCGAACCTGTGCGATACTCCTGTCTCAGCCTCCCAAGCGCTGGGATTACAAGCGTGTGCCACCATGCCTGGCTTATTTATTTATTTTTAAATTTTGAAACAGGGTCTCACTGAGTTACCACACACACTGGCTTTGAATCAGCCATCCTCTGTCTCAGCCTCCCAAGTACTAGAATGATAGGCATGTACCACTGCACACGTCTGTTGATTTTATGTATCATATTTTCTTACTGTTTGTCCCCCCAACTAGAATATAAGCTCCAAAAGACTGGGAGCCTTGTTTTTCTTATTCCTTAATGTATCTTCAGCTGCGCAAAAAAAAAAAAAAAAAAAAAAAAAAATTTGGTGGTGGTACTGGGGTTCCTGGAAGCCCTTCTCCTTCTACCTTAGGGCTACACTCCTAGATCTAGTTTATATTTTTTTTGTTTGGAAACAGGGTCTCTTAAGCCAGCAAGGCTGGCTTTGAACCTGCGCGACCCTCCTGTCTCTGCCTCCCAAGCGCGGGGATTACAAGCGTGCGCCACCACGCCCGGCTGCGCGAATTTTAATCAGCATATAGTGAGTCCCAAATCATGGGCTGCAGAATAAAGAGGGGACCCAATGGCCACTCTATGAGATGTACTGCCATTGTCATTTTACGGACGAGGGGACCTGCAGAGAGCTGTGGCCACATAGACACTAACGGGCAGAGGTGGAGTCTGAAGCGGGGTCTAGATGGAAGCGTTGGATGATATTCCACAACTTGCTTACACTTTGCAGTGGCAGGCAGGAGCCGCCTCTTCCTGGAGAGCAAATCCTTTCAAGTTGGGTGACCTCCCTTGGGAAGCATGACATTTGACATCTGTATCTACACCATGGAAATTGGCCCAGTGCTTCAGAGAGTTGGTTCACTTGTTCCCCTCTTAGCGTTAGTGATCCAGTGTCCCCTGTGGGCTTTGACACTTGATTGACCAGCTCTTAAATTCCCAGAGGCCTGTCTCTTCCTCCACATCCCCTTTCCCTGGGCCCACTCTTTCCTCAACTCCCTGATGACCAGGCAGGCAGGCCACCGGGCAGGAGGGGTGCTGCAGGCAGGAGCCCCTGCTTGGGGAGTCTCTCCTGTAACTGTCCTTCTTCCTCACACGCTGTCACACTGCCTGGGCCTCCCAGAGGCTCTTCTAGAAAGCTTCTCCAAGCGTGATTTGTGGCATTGGGAGCCCTCCATACCCAGTGGCCTCTTTCCTCATTAGCCTTTAAAAACTGTAATTTTTAAAATTTTTATTTATTTATTTTGGTGGTACTGGGGTTCCTGGAAGCCCTTCTACCTCCGGGCTACACTCCCAGACCTATCTTATATTTTTGAAACAGAGTCTCTTACGCCAGCGCGGCTGGCTTCGAACCTGCGCAATCCTCCTGTCTCCGCCTCCCAAGCGCAGGGATAACAAGTGTGCACCACCACGCCCAGCAAAAAACTGTAATTTTTATGGCAAATTTCTCCTCTTGCTCCTCTCATCTGTCTTGGGTGGGGGGTTTGTATCAGTCAAGGAGCTTGAGAAATTCTTGGGCACTGAACAGAGAAAGACTGTGAGTGGCGATGGATCAAAGCCCCCCTGGACTCCGGCCATAGGAGCCCCCATCCTAATCCCAAACCCGTGCGAGGGCTAAGCCACTGGTAAGCCGAGGTGGAGACACATCTTGCAAGAGGCTGCTCAGAAATGCTTTATGGCACAGAGGGTTACGACGAGGCTCTAGCTGAACAAATGGAAAAATTAGTCTACCCTAAAATATCTGAGGTGAGTCATTTCCTAGCACCTTGTTTCTTCTTAAATATGCTGAACATCAAGAACCTGGGCTTCCAAAGTATGGATAAGGGTCAGCAGTTAAAATGGCAACTCGGAGATAAAAACCTTCGCTTCCACAGTCGCTCATCAGCAGCACCCTTGTCCCTTCTGCTTGGCTTGGGAGCTGGAATCCAAGGGCAGCTAGGAAGTGTCTCTGCACTCTGTGGGTGGGCACCAGCCTGGGAGTGGACACGTGCGTGCCCCAGGCTCAGCCTCTCGCATCTTGGGTGCTTCTCTCCCTGTTGGAACATTTTTTCCCTCCTTTCTCTTCTTCTCCCTCTTCTTTCTCTTCCCTTCTCATCCTTCTCCCCTTTCTCTCCCCCTCCCTCTTTCTCTTCATCCCTCCCCTCCCTCTCTCCCTCTCTCTCTGTTTTGTTCTCTCTCTCTCTCCTCCCTCCCTTCCTTCCTTCTTTCTTTTTCTTATACTGGTTATTGGTCCCAAGGATATTCTACCTCTGAGCTACACCCCAACCTGTTATTTATTTATTTACTTATTTATTTATTTATTTATTTATTGGTGGTACTGGGGTTCCTGGAAACCTTTCTACCGCCGGGCTACACTCCCAGACACCTATTTTTTATATTTTTATTTGGAAACAGGGTCTTTTAAGCCAGCGCGGCTGGCTTCGAACCTGCACGATCCTCCTGTCTCTGCTTCCCAAGCGTGGGGATTACAAGCGTGCGCCACCATGCCCGGCCTACCATTTATTTTTGAGACGTGTTCTCACTACGTGCCTCTGCCTGGGCCTCAAGCCTGTTATCCTTCTTTCTCAGCCTCTCAACTACTAATTGTTGCTTTTATTTCTTTCTTTTTCTCCTTTTTCTTCCTTTTTTTTTTTTAAATCAACCCCTGGTTCCTTTCTACAAACATGCAAATGACTCCTCACTCCACAAAGTGAGCTGCCGGTACTGACCAGAACGGCAGGTGGTCTGCCCATTCCTTGTGTCCATTTTTCCTCCTCTTTTTCTCTTCCTTTGAACCCTTTGCTCTTCTTTTCATTCCCCTTATTGGTTGACTGTTTTCATTTACTCATTTATTAATTTCATTCCTCCAATAAAGATTAAATATTTCTATGTACTGGGAACAGAGAACGCTCATTCCTAGGGATACGGTAGTATAAGGTGAGCGTGTAGCATGCTGAGAGCTGACCGTTGAGGTCGGGAACGCTCACTCTTAGGGATATGGCCGTACATAAGGTGAGCATGCAGCTGCCAAGAGCCGACCCGGGGTTGGGGACCACCTGAGAGCAGAGCGGGCACTGTGGGCACCTGGGAGCTGGCAAAGGCTACAGCTGACTTCCGACCTGAAAGATGAGCAGGATCTTGTAGGGGAAAAGTGGTTTGTTTGTTTGTTTGTTTATTTATTTATTTATTTATTTATTTATTTATTTATTTATTTATTGTGGTACTGGGGATGGAACCCAGGGGATTTCTACCTCCGGGCTATACTCCCAGACCTTTTTTATTCTTTATTTGGAAACAGGGTCTCACTAAGTTGCTGAGAACCTCACTAAGTATCTGAGGCTGGCTTAGAACCCACACAATCCTCTGGTCTCAGCCTCCCAAGTGCTGGGATTACAAGTGTGTGCCACCATGCCCAGCTGGGAAGAGTGTTTAAGATAAAGCAAAGAGCGGGGGCAAAGGTCCTGTGGCACACAGCAGAAGGAGAGAGAAAAGGAACTGAAAGGTCCCTCATCAGCATGAAATGTAAGTATGAGTGTGAGTGTGTAAGTATGAGTGAGTGTTGGCAAGGATGTGGCTGGAGAAATCAACAGGGACACATCATGGAGACCTAGCACACCATGCTGAGGCGGTGGGCAGGCTCTGGAGGATGATGGAGGGGCTGAAGCAGAAGTGGCACGATGAATAAAAAGCAAACACACACTGCCAAGGGAGAAAGGGCCAAGCGAGCTCTAAACAGCCCAGCCACCTTTCACCTGGGTGCCCGACTTCTCAAGAAGCCTGGTGCTACTATCAAATGAGCAACCCAGCCTTCATGCAGAGCACTGGGGGTGAGCTGGGGGGGGTGGGAGAGGGGACCATGACTCGCAGGGTACTGGAAATAAACCTGCTCCCTGCCCCATAACTTAAGATGCAAATGAGAGTTAAAGGGGTCTTGGGCTCACTGCAGGTAGTTGTAGTTGGAGGACAGATCCTGAGTGAGGGGGACTGGGAATACTACAGCACCCAGCACCCTGCCTGCACCTTCTGGCAGCCAAATCCCTTCACAGGCCACAAACATGAGTTACCAAATGGATGAGAAAATAAAGTTGATAAATGTGCCCAGCTACTGAGAGAGACCCAGTGCCCAGGCAAATCATGACATTCAGATGTGACAATACATAGGAAGCCCCCTGGTTTGGGCTTAGTGTTATACACACACATACACACACACACACACACACACACACACATACACACACACATACACACACCCTTCTATCCTTGAAGTATCAGTTGCCAATGTCAGTTTTTACAATTTTTCATGATTAAAAGGCAAAAAATAAAAGAGTACAAATGACCAAAAGATGAGGCAGAAAGATATTTTGAAAACTTGAGGGAGGAGGTGGCTCAGAATAACAAAAGAAAATAGGAAAATAAAAAACCAGTCAATCAGGAACAGCCATGAATCCAAAATTATACCTTCAGAATGTTTCAGCGCATTTATGATGTCTCCCAAATTCCTCCAGTATTTTTATGAGCTTAAAAACTACTGCACATATTTCATTTTATTCTCTAGAAAACCCTGCCCTGCTGTTATCACAAGGGGAAGTGACTAAGAACTTCCAGGCTTTAATTATGAACCAAGTACCTAGGTTACAAAGCTTGAATCTTTGTAATGATGCCTGAAACCACACTCCAGGCCTGATTAGTGCATCCGGTGTTAATTAGACCCTTTCCTGGAATTCTATCCCCCTCCCCCAGAAATAGGAGAGCTAATTTTTTTCAAATTTATGTTAAATCCAAGAGGTTTTCTAGAAGAAAATAAAATTAAGGGCAGACAGAGTTGATAAAAAGCTATGTAAGGAAAGAAGGAAAATTTTAGTCGGCTTGCTGTTACAGTAACAAAATAGCTAGGGCTGTGTATGTAGCAAAGAAGTTGATTTAGCTCACAATTCTAGAGGCCTAAGGGCATGGGCTTCAGATAAGGGCCCCAACATGGCGGCCTCCCAACATGGCGGCCTCCCAATATGGCGGCCTCCGATCTCATGGCAGAATAGGTGGGGGAAAAAATTAATGTCATGGGCCGAAGGGCTAATTGGCAAGAGAAGCAAGAGAGCAGGGAGAGGTGAGGCTTGCTCTTTCATAACCACTGGCTCTTTTGGGAACTAACCCTGAGAGGCCCAACTCATTCCAGGAGACCAGGATTAATCCCTTCATGAGGGTGGGTATGACAAGTCACCTGGCCTCTGGCCCACCTTTTAAAGGTTCTACTTCCTTTTATCCTGTTATATTGGGGACTGAGTTTCTAGTACCTGAGCCTTGAGGGATCAAAACATATTCAAGCTATAGCAGCTTTCCAGGTGAAAACATGGACCACGGAGTCACATCAGATCTCTGGATCTAGCAGAGAGCACAGAGTTCTTCCTGGTCTCTTGTTATAGAAGAGTTCTCTCCCAGACAATTCTGTGTATTTTATTTATTTATTTATTTATTTATTTATTTATTTATTTATTTTTAGTGAGCATCTTTCAAAATGGCACCTTCCAATAACCAACACCACCCAGCAAAAATAAAAGCACCATCATTTGTCAACAAATTTGGCAATATCTAGGAAATATTCCCCCGCCAAAAAAAAAGCTGCCCAAAACACACATACACAATATAGTTTTCTTAAGTCAAAATCCAATACCATTTCTGTTACAAAAATCTGCCCCTGGCAAGGAATTGAAAATAAATCTGTCTTGGCAAAACAGGAAATTATTTTGGGGGACAGAATTAAACTTCGGTAGTTTTTCTTCCCTCTCTCTTGCACTTTTGTTCGTAGCTTCAGCTGGTAGGAGAGAGTACGCACATTTAGTTTAGAGTTTATGAGTTCATATTTTATAATTAACGTTGCCAACAGGGGAGTTTGATTAATACCAAGCAGTGGATTTTGAGCAATGTTCCATACAAATTGCCAAATTTAGCAATAAAATAAATTGGTTATGTGAACATAATTAGTAGGACGACTACTTAAAATTCAAAACCGAATGTGAATAATTTCAAATCATCTGAGCCACAAATCCATTATTCGTATAGTAGGAAAAAGTATAGCATTTGGGTTTTATTTTGCCCTCAACTGCAATGTTATTTACCACCAAACTGAACATAATAAAAACTCTACCATGGGTTGTGACAATATTTTAGAGCAACCCAGGAACACACGCAGAGATGGGCACACACACACACAAAGGAAATGTAATAAAGATAAGAAACGCTAAACTGAATTTCCATTGCAAATGTCAAAATCCATGACAAATTTTTCAACAAACACTGTGGTACATTTTCCTGATGCGCTAGACATAAACCTCTACGCACGATTACAGAGCAGCGCCCTTCCCTTGATATATTCACGGTACCTTATTGTCGCCTTGGACTTCTCCCAGCCTTTGCTGAAGTTCTTTGAGTTCTTCTCCCAGATGTTTATTTCGGTCCTGAGAATCTCTTAAGAGTTGTGTGAGATTCGCCTAGAAATATCAACACATTATGAAAAACAATCAGAAACAGAAGAGTGGTGGATTGGTGTGGGGTTTTATGGGGCCTATAGACATTGGCGTCTGAGCACAGCTGAACCCCAAAAAGCCCACGAGAGTAAACACACATTCTACAGCAGTAAGTGTGCAAATCACACTGCCACAACTGCAAGGTGGTGAACAGAGTTGGCCAAGAACCTCAGTTTGGGGACGTTCTGTTTATAGAATGGCTCACAGTAGATATTTGGGCAAGCAGTGGAGGAGTTAGTGGTGTTGGACTACTTCAAACATTTTCTGAGAGTTCATCACTAAAGTGTCCATCTTGAAATTGAACACAATTCAAATCTATAATTTGGGCCAAATATTTGGAAAATTTTTCATTTCCTGATTTAGATAGTTGTGGGGATTTTCCCCCCTTCAAATATATCTTGTTTAATGAGCTTTTCTTTGCTAACTCAATGCCTAGAATTTTGATCACACTTTCAGGAGGCGCCCAAAGAAGAGGTTGGTGATGTGTGACAATTTCCAAAATCACAACCCAGAGGCCATTCTTTCATTTCCTGGGCTGATTCCCATCTTCTAAGTCCCTTATTCTAACTCCTGTGTTACAAAAAGACCAGGCCCAACACTTCCACCCCCACTACCATGCAGTCATCCCTCCTGCCCAGAACTGCATCTCTGTAGTACCCTTAGGAGGTTCCCATTGGCCAGCTTCTCCTTTCCATCCCAACAAAGCCCACCTGGACCACTCAGCAACCTTCCCTCTGCTGCTTGTCTCAGAGCACATGCTGCAGGATCCTTCTGCTGCACCCTTCCTCTAGCCCAGAATCCCCTGGAATATGGGGATCCTCCATCCTTCAACTCCCATTCCACCCTGCTCACCTGGCCACTTCTTCTGCAGAACACAATGGCTATTTTGCTACAGGAACTCGCTCTCATTATCACCTCACCGATCATGTCCTCATCTAACTTCAGCAAGGACACTGCCAGCGAACCGAAGGCAGAACACAGCCTTTCCCCTTCCTCAGCATCTATAGGCACAGCCTGCCAGTGGGCAAGTGCTTTAAAGACTTGGGATGAATGAGAGAAGGAACGAAGGGGCAAAGGGTGCAGGAACCACATCAGAACCCAACTTCTGAAAGGGAATCTTCAGAAAAAGGCATGCAGATTGTTATAGACCATTTCATAGACCGCCTTCGTGTTATAGCAGAAGGAACCCAAATCCAGAGGCATCGGGGTGTCTATACCCAGTGTCAACCTAAATCTCTAAAGGCTTTTATGCTAAGATTCTGGGGGGATATTTAATTGTTACTTGCTAAAAAGAGGATAAAGAGAAGAGAGTGGGGGGGGGAGGGCACCAAATATAGTGTAAATGTATACTATTTATGTTCAATAAAAAAATTGTTATAAAAAAAAAAGAGAAGAGAATATGGAAATGAAGGCTTTCTCTACCCTTGATTCCTACCTTGGTCTCCCATCCTCTTCCCAGTGTCTCTACCTCAAGTGCCCCCCCAGCTCACGCAACCCTTATGTTTAGTTCCCTGTGTTCACTGCAGATCCCAGGGGGGCACATCACAGCGCTGGGCACCATTCATCATCTGTGCCTGGACCCGGCTTCCCTCAGGACTCAAAGGTCACCGTCTCAGCAGGGCCCACCTGGACCATTTGATTCAACATGGCAATCTTCCCCTTTGCTACTTCTTTGTTCCAGAGTGCGTGCCATCTTTTAACACGGCATATAATTTACTTCATGGTTTACTGCTTACTGTTTATTTCCTGTCTCCCTCTCCTTGCTAAAATATAAGTTCCATGAAGGGCAAGGAGCTTTGTTCTCTCTCCCAAGCACCTAAGAGATGCTCCACAAATATGGCTAAGTGAGAGACGGGAAGCTGAGGCTGGAGCTCATCTCCTCGGCCTGGGGAGGGGTCTCAAGAAAAACACCAAGCATCAACAACCCAACGAGGCCCTGGCACTGAGACACGGGTGGATAGATCACTTGTCCCTACGACTGTGTTCAGTCCTCCTACTGGTGTATGTCTGAGCATTACTCGGGAACACAATCTAATTTTTCAGCCCCATATTTGTAAAACTCGTATCTAAGAATATCTGGGTCCTAATTTCTCCAGATTTCAGGATCCCGTTAGATGAAAAGTTGGTGGTTGATGAGGAATATTAATTCCTAGTTTATAGGTAGAAAAGTAAAGGGAGGAGAGACACTGTGACCACCTGACTGAGAGCAATCCCGAGCTAGGCCACCCTGTGTGGGATCCTTAAGCTTTGAGTTTCCCCACCTTTACATATTTTATGTGGTGATCTGACACTTAAATAATGAACACAGAACAACTTCCCCCATGCTTGGCATACAATAGGTGCTGGATCAATATTGGTGGTCTCCCTGACTGTGCCCTTCCACTGGCTCCAACTTATGGGCAGAGTCCAGCAGAGTAGCAGAAGCCTCCTCAGACTCAGCTGGCTGCTCCATGATCCTGCCCTTCCCTGTTCATTCTTCATTCATTTATTTACACAACAAACATATTGAGCATCTACTGTGTGCCAGGCGCTGTTGTATATCTGGAGATAGAGCAGAGAACGATAGGTGTAAAACCTCTTGCCTTTGCAAACATAGATCTAATTAATTACATTCGTTATGTCATATTATTATATAATAAATAATGACAGTATGTTGGATATTAAGTGTCTTAAAGAAACATA
This sequence comes from Muscardinus avellanarius, assembly GCF_963383645.1. Lineage (NCBI taxonomy): Eukaryota > Metazoa > Chordata > Mammalia > Rodentia > Gliridae > Muscardinus > Muscardinus avellanarius. The sequence goes on along the minus strand of NC_137791.1, from coordinate 119,598,996 downwards.
AAAGAACAGGGAGATGACCATGTTGAAGCCAGGCCTTGATAAAGGGAGAGTGAGCCTTTTGCCCAACCTAGAGGAAGTTTAGCAAAAAAGGCAATCCGGCTTCTGCCTCTCCCCCTCCTTGTCACATCTCAAACTTCCATTTAGGAGAGGAGTTCCAGAGCAACAGGCTAAGTTGCCCCAGTGACTGCAATTAGGTTCAGAGATTACTCAGTTGTTGACTGACTTCCCTCTAACTCACCACTCTCCCTCCTGAGCACAAGGTATCACAAGTGCGTAACCTCTTTCTTCCACAGAACTCCAGAATGTCTCCAGACATTAGTTCACCGATCCTCTCCCAGAGCAGCAAACATCCTCCCTCCTTGCCAGATGGAGAACAGGCCACCAGGCAGGAGTGTCTGTCCCAGGAGAGGGGCAGCCCTGAGCTGGCTCTGTTCAGAGCTGCGGCCATTTGCACATGTTCAGGTGAGTCTGAGCATCCCCATCTGGAGGAGACACAGCAAAACTCACCTTCCCAGGAGCCTGCTCCTAAGTGGTGAAAGAGACGATGAGAAATAAATGGTTCCAGGAGTAGTCACACAAACTTAATAAAAGACCCAAAATAATTAAATAATTTAAAATCTGCAACTTTTCTAACCTTTCCTTTTTGAATCGATAATGGCCTTAGCACCTTACGTGTGGGATAAGACCTGGGCATTCACTGGCCACAATGACCGTAATAGCTAAAGCAGAACAACTCATTCTATCAGCGTGCTCTTCCTCCAATCCTACACTGATCAATAGTTTTGTAAAGTGCAATAAATGCAAATTACTAGGGAAATGAATTCAAGAGGACATCCAGAGAAAACTCCAAGTGTTTATTGTGAGATTCAACAGACATAAAATCATGCTGTCAAACTGGCATGAAAGTTTCTGAACACTTATTCCCAATTCCCACACTATCTTGTCACAATCCAGAAACAATCAGATTGCAGCCTGGTGCCAATCCTTGGGCCACACTTTCAAAGGCACTGGGCCTAGGGATTTTCCCATGTATTTAGATAGTAGAGAAGGGACGGCCTCCAAGACAGCATTCGGAGATTCCAGAGAAGCTGGGTGTGGTGGCTCATTTTGTACTTCCCGTACTTAAGAAGCTGAGACAGGAGAGTTGAAGGTTCAAGACCAGCTTCAGGAATTGAAGGAGGCTTTCAGCAACCTAGGAAGAGCCTATTTTTAGAATGCTTCTGGGTTCAATTTCCAGTACCCCCTTCCCTGACAAATATATAACAGATCCCAGAGAAACCTGGGATGGAGGGCTCACTGCTTTAGAAAACAGCAATTTAGAGACCAGAGTTGCTATTATCAAACTTTACTTACTCTGCAGCCTGTCTAAAACAAAAAAAATCTACCAAAATAAAATCAGGTATTTCTATACTACCCACAAAATAATGGTAATTAAAATCACAATGCCTCCATTCAAATTCATTATAAATCTATCCCAATCCAGCTTTAAACCTGATCGGAGCTGCAGCAGGATGAGGGAGAAGCCGCTAACCTTCAAGCAGGTAACTGAAAATTTCTTTTACATTTGACAGATTGGATTACTCGTCAACATGCAATTCTTTCCTTTTCAGCCCTTTCACCTCCTCAACTCCAAAACAATAAATTTGAAAACTAGAAAATGACTCTTCCGATGGGGCACCTAATTCTTTGACATATACCTTAAAGAATAACAACAACAAAGGCATGAATTTCAAAGTCCTGGGAATAGAGAAGAAAAGTTCCCACAATCCTTCTGACCAAAAATAGCCCCATGACTCACACACACTAACAATCCATCAAGCGGACACACGCCCTGCTCGTAATTTATCAGCTATGCAGAGCGTGTTGTTTCTGTGTTATTGAGAAGGACTTTGTGACCATCAGTTTAGAATAGCAGGGCTATGTAAATGGAATGTCAGGGGAAGGAACAGACTGCCCGAGACTAGGAAACGTTTCACAGGAAAGAACAGAACTGGAGCTGAGGGGCTCTTTCCTCTCTGAGTCTAGAGCAGGGGGTGGCATTGGTAGTAAAACATAAAATGGGTTCCAAAGAAGGCGCTTTTAAAATATTCTAGTCTAGAATATTCTAGTCTAGAAAGGTTGGTACTTCTACCCTGTGAAGAGAGGGATGCTGAATTGAGTAGGAGATAGTGGGATCCAGACTCTTAAGCCACTTTTTCTGGCTAAGAGCTTACTTATTAAAATTGTGATGGAGAAGCAAGGAAAGAGAAATTTGATTGAGTGGGGAGATCTGAGGCCGAAAGAATATTGTGCTTCTCTGTTCTGAAACACTGTGCTCTCGGGAGGAATTAAACTTCCAGCTATGATGGATGTGTACCTAACTGCCTCCCTAGCCCCGACCACGGGAAATGGGGTGCTCTGAAAATGCTGTTTGCACAGTGCACCAGCCACAGTCTGACAAGTGGTGTGAAGGAGACCAGGGAGCGGGCAGTGGTTGGTTCCCATCTCAACCTCTCGGCTACCTGTGCAGAAGCCCTCGCCAAGGAAGATGAGCCCACTTTCCTTTAAGTCCCACTGAATTGTAAACTCTAGCCCTTGCCTCTTCCACTTTTTTAGTTCCTCTACAAGTGGAACAGAACATTTTAGAGGCATAAGATGATGCTACACTTACAATAATGAAGGGGCAATTTTTTAATTCTATACCACATTTGGCAAGGACCATGACTCTGAAGGATTCCTATTTCCAATGATCAAGTAATTGACACTAGGCCATACGGAAGGAATTTCAAGGCACAAACTATAAGAAAAGGTTCTAAGTCCTTTAGATAAGGAGAAAATGATCCATTAATTACCACTTCTGTGCCCAGTGTTAAAGATGAAAGATGGGCAGGAAAGGGATCAGCCACAACAGTTTATGCCACTTTGTCCTGACAATTATTCTGAGCTAAAGGTAATGGAGAATCCACAGATCCAGGAAGAGTTCTTTGCCTGGAAGTTTCATTTCTTTTCTACAAATTACAATTGCACACATGAGTGTATGCTTTTTTTCCTATTGTTAATCTGTCTTTTGTTACTTAAAGTTGGAGATAGCCTGTCATTGAACCTAACAGGATAAACAAACAAAAAAAAAGGAAAGAGATAAAAAAAAAATACAAGATGCATCTAACCTTGCACCATTCCTGACACAAGAAATAGGAGTTGGAGGGGCAGGACACATGAGCCCTTCAACATTTCAGACCAGAGGCCAAGAGAGGCAAGGGCCAACATTCTAAGACCCTAAGTCATTAGAGTCACTGAGATTTACTAGATACTCTTCATCTTAGTAATCTAGCTGTGGAAATTATTTTACTACATCATTGTCTCAGTCAGTATTCTCACTGGTATAACCTAAAACAACTGACCAAAGAACTTAGGGGAAGAAGAACTTATTTGCTCATAATTTTGGTGATTTCTGAGTTCCAGTCCATGTCAGGCCAGGTCTGCAAAGTTTAAGACATGGTGGCAGGAAGTAGAGAGAGGGGCAGAGCAAGGAGCTTCACATCATGAAGGCCAAAAGCAAGAAAGAGAAATCAAGGGTCGGAAGGACCATATATAAACCCCAAGGCTGCACCCCCAGGGACTCCTCCTTAACCAAGCCCCAGGTCCAACATGGCTACCTTGCTTCTGTAGGTAAGGGAGACATTCTAAATTCAAACCACATCATAAGATAAAATGATGTATACCAGAAAGTACTAAACCAAATAACATCTCTCAATTTGAAGATTTCTACAGAAAAGGAATGCAGAAATGGGAGAAAAACACAATGAGAGAGAGAGAGAGAGAGAGAGAGAGAGAGAGAGAGAGAGAGAACAGACAAGCAAATCCTTGACCTCAGCCCTTTTTCAAGAAAAATAAGAAAATAGAGTGAAAGAAAAAGAGACAGAAACCAGATTTAGAAAATGCTGCTCAATATGGTATTAAAAAGTTTGATATCCTGGGCCCCTTAAATCCTCACCTTCAATACGAATATATAAAAAAAAGTATTTGATGAAATGTCGAGTGTTCTTGGAGGTGTGATTGATAGCAGATTTAATTGCAATTTCTTCTCCCCTGCTGGGTCTGGCGAGGAGTCCTGTGTGCACAGCAATAGGGTGAAACTTGCTTGGCTTAGCAAGGACCCGTATTCATCGCAGCTGCCAAGGTGGTGACCTCTGCTACAGCGACAGCTTTCTCTTTTATAAAAAACAGCCACCAGAGCTCATTCTATACACAGCTTTTAGGGGTGCAAGGAGCCATCAGCAGGCAGCCTGCTCCCACCTCTTAATCTCAGCACACACAATTGCAAATGAACACATTCCCAGGCCCCACTCGCGAATCCTGTTCAAGGGCTGGGGAGGTGGCCATTTAAATAAATATCTGCTTAATCTTCGCTATTTGGATTCTGCTTCTGCCACTTAGTGACTCCCTTAATAGCTCCCAAGTTCTTCAGACTCTGTGAGCCCAAATTTTCTCATATATAAATTGGAGGGGGGATGCTCTCACTTTGCTGACAGAATCGTTGCAAGGATTCAAAGGGTGTAAAGCAAGGTACATTAGTGCTCAGAATCAAGTCACTGCAGTTCTGATGTGGGAGGCTCTGAGCAGCTGGACCTTGGATTTCTTCCTACTGTCTCTGATGTTAACAGTTAAGTTCTGTCTTTCAAAGTGCTATGAAAAGAAACATCTCAAAGCGCTAGAAGTCTTTGAAGGAAGTTTTAGGTTCTGAGCATCAAACCAGGACACATATACAAAGTCACTCTGATTTGCAATCACGGGGGACTAAAATAAGCTTGACCAAGAAGACTTCTACTAAAATAAAAGGCTCCCTCGCATCTCACAGGGGGGCCGCTCTACGCTCTGTTTTCTCCAGGGTTGTCATCTTGTGCATGTCACAGTATAAATAAGCCATCACTTTTTTGAGGCAGGAAAGCAAGGACTCTCTCCTGCATCAAGAGAGCCGCCTCCCCAGGCACGGCTGCTTGAAATAAAACAGAAAAAGACAAAGATCTTAAAGCTGTGTTTGACTGTTTATTCAAGGAGTGTGCAGGGAGGAAATGTGTGGCTGTGACCGGAAAGGATCCCATCTCACAAGAAGATTAACCCAAGATAATTTAAATTCCCCCTTGTCTCCTTTGGAGGAACTGCTTGTTTAGCCAAAGAAAAATATTGAAAGGGTCGTTCACGATCTTTCGGCGATCTCTGGCTGCGGTGCAGAGGGGCGCGCCGTGCGGTACGGTTCTGCCTGAAGGGATGGGAAGGCGGTTCATTTCAATATCCCTTGAGAAGCTATTAGTGCAATCGCTGTTGTCACGACTCCTTCACAGCTTCTGTAACGGATGATTTGCCATTGGAAATTGAGTTGTTTTAAAAAAGATTCCAAGCTCCAAAAGCAAGCCTCACCAACTATCTTTCCAGACCTACAAACATAAAAGTTCTAGTCCATTCTCTATGGAGATGATTTCAAAAAGTAGGAAAAAATGATGTCCAGATAGGGTGGTCACCGGAAAGAAGATTGGCTTAGTGTAAAAGCACCAGCTCAATTTCTGGTCCAGCACCTCTAAGCCGAGGGCCCTGAACAAGCATGGAGTCTCTGGGCTCTCAAAATGAGCTTGTTGACTATGTTTCCCCTAAATAAAGATAGAACCTAAAACCTGACTTATAAATCAAACCACAAGTTAGTGAATCTAGATTCTAGTCCTGCTCTATTAACCTGTTCTGTGTCCTTGGATAAGTCACAGGGAATTTTTCAAATATCCAGCTGTCATCTAACACTTACCAGCTACCAGGCAATAAGCGTTCTACATATTAACACACCAATCCCTAAGAATTTTAAGAATACATCTCATTATTATGTTCATTTTGATGAGAGAGAAATTGCTACTCAGAGAGGTTACACAGCTTGCCCCAAATTACCTGGCTGGCAAGTCCAAGGGTTAAACCCATGCAATTGGATACCAGAGTCAAAGCCCTTATCTTCCATTGCTGTCTCTGGTGTTATCTGTGACTTTATGAAAAATACACCTGCCAGAGAAACCTCAGAAAGGAGTTGAGATATTACACACACACACACACACACACACACACACACTCACACACACATATGCATGTGTAGATATGTGGCTTACAAAAAGCACAAAACACTAGAAAGATGAAGGATGTGCTGTTGCTTTCTACCTACATGTAAGAAGAAGGCTGACTACATGGAGAGCTCCTGCATGCAGTCCTCAGAGTGCCTAGGATCTGTGGATGGGCTGCAGAGGGCCTGTGGCTCCAGAAAATGGAATGCAATTTTGTGTATGTGTGTGTGGTTGTCTAAAGCAAAAGCTCCTGGCTTTCAACAGATTCTCCACGGCATCACTGATTCACCAGAGTGTAATAATCACCCATCCCAAGAAATGGAGCTGAAAGATGGAGAGAGTACAACATGGAGGGGTCACAGCAACCTCTCCCCCAACTCAAGAAACCATCAGGGAAAGAGTCCCGAGAGGGAGGTGACAGAATCTCCCTCCTGTCAAGCAGCAACGCCACAGCATCAAGACCTGTGGTAACAAGATGTTGGATGGGCATCGTCTCCTTCCCGATCCCTTCACCTCGTGACCTCCGGGTCACATCTGTTGACTTGGCAGCTGGCTCTTATTCTGGTACAGTTGCTATGCAGCTGGAGGAGTCAATACTTCATCACCGTTTTGCCTTTGGGATAAACACGTAATGTACTGCAGGAGACGCCAGGGTCAAGGTGTGGGCGTCCACCTGCTTCCTGCTGATCAAACACTTTGGAAAATAATTGTGCATCTCCTTTCCCACGCCGGCACGGGTACCATGAAGCTTTCTGCTTCTGGCTAAGTGGAAAGTTTCACTGCAACTAGCACCTCAAAGTTTAATGCTGAATTTTCTTCCTACACTGAGCTAACAGAGAAGGAATCTTAATGCCACCCACCATAACCCAATCACATGCCTAAGCAAGCTAAGAGAAAATGAAACTTAAAAATATTCTAAAGGAGTACAATTCTTTGTTTTCCCTAATACTAGGACCATTTTCCCCACTACGTATCAAGACATTCGTCCATTACGTAGCCAGAATTCCCTCCCCATCTTAGGGCTGTATTTTCTTCTCCTTTGCACCGATGACCATTTAACATGCTATATATTTTAAAGATTTTGTTTACTGTCTGTTTACAGCATTCCTACTAAAATTAAAGTGACCGCATTATTGATCGTGCGAACCAACATGCCTTGGGGAGTGATGGAGACACTAATAGAATCTGCTGCAGGACAAGGGGTATAAACGAGACGGTAAACAAGGAGCAGTGCAGTAAATGCAGGGCAAGTTCAACAAAAGCAGGGGTGTGGGTCAGACTTTTTTCACCCCCGTGTCCCTCCTATCTAAAGTAGCTCTGGACACCCACAGGTGTACACTGGAATTTATAAGCTCTGTCATCAACAGGCTACTTGAAGATGGATGCCTTCACATGGCAATGGTAGGAGCTGCCTTATCGGATGCCTGAGCTGCAACGCCCCAGCCTGAGCCTGGATAATGAAGGGGAGCTCTCCCCCGAGACCCAGGGAGCAGCCTCTTTCTAGTGACTTAAGGCGTGAGTTCCATCTCTCCAGTGTGGTTGGTGGCCATGCTACCTGTTCAATAGGGAAAGCAGGGCCACTTTAAGAAATGATGGGCACATGGAGAGCTGAGAGCAGAGGGGAGAGCTGCCGTCCCTGCTCCCAAGGCCAGCTGCAGGCCTGCCTCCCAGGGGACTGTTCAGCCTGAGCTTCTGAGGTCCCGTGAGTCAGGAGCTTCCTTTGGCCCAAGCTACCTTGAGCCCCAAGTGCCACCAGAAGGGTCCAAACAAGGGCAGTGTGTCTGATGGACAGCCAAGAACCATCACAGACAGAACCCATGTGCTACTGTATGATTGTCTAAGAAGTGAAGGAAGAGGAGGAGGAGGAGGAGGAGGAAGAGGGAGGAGGAAGAGGAGGAGAAGGAAGAGAAGGAAGGAGGAGGAGGAAGAGAAGGAAGAGGGAGGAGGAGGAGGAAGAGGGAAGAGGAGGAGGAGGAGGAAGAGGAGGGAGGAGGAGGAGGAGAAGGAGGAAGAGGGGAGGAGAGGGAGGAGGGGATGGGAGAGAGGAAGGGGAGGAGGAGGAGAAGGAAGAGGGAGGAGGAGGAGGAGGAGGAGAAGGAGGAAGAGGGGAGGAGAGGGAGGAGGAGGAGGAGGAGGAAGAGGGGAGGAGAGAGGAGGAGGAGGAGGAGGAGGTGATAGGAGAGAGGAGGGGAAGAGGGGGAGGAGGAGGAGGAGGGGACGGGAGAGAGGAGGGGGAGGAGGGAGGAGGAGGAGGAAGAGGAAGAGGGGAGGAGAGGGAGGAGGAGGAGGTGACAGGAGAGGAGGGGAAGAGGGGGAGGAGGAGGAGGAGGAGGGGAGGAGAGGGAGGAGGAGGTGACAGGAGAGAGGAGGGGAAGAGGGGGAGGAGGAGGAGGAGGAGGGGAGGAGAGGGAGGAGGAGGAGGTGACAGGAGAGAGGAGGGGAAGAGGGGGAGGAGGAGGAGGGGAGGAGAGGGAGGAGGAGGAGGGGACAGGAGAGAGGAGGGGGAGGAGGGAGGAAGAGGAAGAAGAGGAAGAGGGGAGGAGAGGGAGGAGGAGGAGGTGACAGGAGAGAGGAGGGGAAGAGGGGGAGGAGGAGGGGGGGGACGGGATAGAGGAGGGGGAGGAGGAGGGAGGAGGAGGAGAAGGACAGCCAAGAGCCATCACAGCCAGAACCAATATGCTACTGTATGATTGTTTAAGAAGTGGAGGAAAAGAATGAGGATGAGGATGAGGAAGAGGAGGAGGAGGAGGAAGAGGAGAAGGAGGGGAACAGGGGAGGTGAGGGAGAAGGAGGAGGGGATGGGAGAGAGGAGGGAGAGGAGGGGGAAGGAGGAGGAGGAGGACAGCCAAGAGCCATTGCAGCCAGAACCAATGTGCTACTGTATGACTGTCTAAGAAGTGGAAGAAGAAAAGGAAGAGGAGGAGGAGGAGGAGGAGGAGGAAGAGGAGAAGGAGGAGGAAGAGGAGGAGGAGGAGATAGAAGAAGAAGAGGAGGAGGAGAAGGGGGAATAGCAGGAAGAGGAGGAGAAAAACGAGGGGAGGAGGAGGGTAATGAACATTCACTGGTGCTCACAGAGCTGAGCGCACTCGTTACCTTCTCTCATGTGTTCTCACAGCCTCTCTACGTGGTGGGCACCATATTTACCCCCATCTTATGAATGAGAAGCTGAGCCTCGGACACCTAGAAGAGCCTCCCAAGGCCACAGTTAGCCTGGAGAACGTCAGTGCTGACCCCCTGATGGCCCTTCTACCCCAGGTGATCCTCTAAGCCGCTGAGTGTGAGCGTCCCTGCTGCAGGCCATTAGACCAGGGCCAGGAGCATGTCCTGTCCTGGGCTGAGCCGGCTGGAGGAAAGGACTCCTGTTTTGTGGTTAGAGATTCTGCCTCTCCTGCTTAGGGAACCAGCCAGGACCAGAGGAAGCTGATGTGACATTTGGCACGATGGTTGAGTTGTCAGAAAAAATAAAGGAGGCCCAGTTGAATTTCAACTTCACATAAATGATGAAGAGTGTTTTGGTATAAGTATGCCCTCAACATGGCATAAGACACAGTTTTATACTAAAAAAGTTTTTACTGGCTATCTGAAATTCAAGCTTACCTGGATGCCCTGTGGTTTTAGCGCTAAATGGGATGCCATGAAGAGAAGAGGTACAGGACATCTTTGGGAGACCCTGGCCTCTCAGCCCGAGGCCTGCACTGCCTTGGAACTTTGGGGTATGTGTGGCAATTAGTTCCTTTATTGGTTACACAGTTCAGAATTTCTGTTCCTTACATCTCTAAATACCTCCTCTCCTAAAGCAAGTCGGTGGTTCCGGTCCAAGCAAGAAGGCTGCCCGGCCACCATACTAAACCCTAATACTAAATCCTAAGGGGCTGGAAACTAAACGCTGCATTAAAGGCTACAGTGCCAATGTTTGGGACTTTGAACTTCTATTTTTAGAACTGTAAGAGTGCAGCTTGACGGACGCCCAGGAATTCATCAGATTCTCCTCGGTCAATGTAAATTGTTTATTAGAAAGCCACAGAACGTGAATTCACTTAAAACTGTAAAACTCCTCCATGAATACCAACAAACCCTAAAATCACAGTGAAGAGGTCTGTTTACAGCCATTGAAAACACCTAGCAATCTGAGCAGAGACTCCAGTTTTTAAATAGTAATGATGAATTTCCACATAATTTTGTTTAGAAAAAAACATCAATTAGCTTCACACATAAAAAAAAATTAGACTTTACATCAAATGCAGAATAGTAGAAACACATTGCATTAGCCAGGCAGGCGTAAGGAAAGGAGTCGCATTGAGTAACTGTAGGGGTGACTGTGGGACTGAACTGCTCTTTAAAGACAAGAGTCATGGGCATGTTGGGCTCACGTGTGTGTGTGTGTGTGTGTGTGTGTGTGTGTGTGTGTGTGTGTGTGTGGGCATACCCCAGCATCAAAAATTCAAGGTAATGAACCCACAGATTTCACATGTGGTGCCTGGAACAACATCAATGAACAGGGTTAACATACAGTGTTCACTGATGTATTCTGGGTGAACACAGGATGTTGTTGTCCATTATAGCCAAGAACAGACAGACAATTCCTGGTTCTCTGTGTCTACCACCTCTGAAGTTCTGCTCAAGTACAAAGGCCTCCCCTCACATACTCCATCAACATCACCTCCATCTGGGCTCCCTGGTACACACACAAACCTCTATGCCGTGCATGGTAGCACACACCTGGAATCCCAGTACTGGGCAGGCTGAAACAGGAGAATCGCAGGTTTGAGGACAGCCTCAGCAATGTAGCAAAGACTCTCGGCAACCCAACAAGACCTTGTTTCAAAACAAAATAAAAATAAAAGGGGCTGGGGCTGTAGCTCAGAGGTGGAATGCTTCTGGGTTCAATCCTAGCACCAGAGTGTGGGGTGAATCATATCAATCTCTTGTAGCATACCCAAATCTATAATGAGGGGCAGGTTGGAATACAGAGCAATTGTGAAGTTCAGGAAAATTCCAACCAAGATATCTTTGGGTATCTTATCATTTGATACATTTGGAGATGCATCCTTCATTTAGGGATCCCCCCACCCTCTCAGTTGCTCTGAGAGGATAATCGCAGTCATCTGAATGTTATCAAGGCTCAGGAATAAGTCTTACCTGTCTCCTCTTTTCAGGTGGAAGTGATGGATCTCCATCCTACAAAGAAACAAATATTACACAGATGTTATATGCTTTAACCAAAGTATGAACTTAAACTCAGACCCCACATATAGTACCCTGTAACTCATACTGTGTTGAGCCAAGCTCAAATTTACTTTTAAAAAGTTAATTGTTAACGCCGGGCATGGTGGCACACGCTTGTAATCCCCGCGCTTGGAAGGCAGAGACAGGAGGATCGCGCAGGTTCGAAGCCAGCCTCACTGGCTTAGGAGACCCTGTTTCCAAATAAAAAAATATAAAAAATAGGTCTGGGAGTATAGCCCGGAGGTAGTAGGGCTTCCAGGAACCCCAGTACAACAAAAAAAAAGTTAATTGTAAACAGAGCAAGAGGTAGTTAGATAAACACCCTAAGGAATCAGTTCCAATTAGGACCAAATCTATAGATTTTCTAAAACCATGTCAACTAAAAAAAAAAAAAAAAAAAAAAAAGAAAACTTTGAGCAAAGCCTAAGCTGAAACTATATTTCACTTAGTTTCATTCCTTTTTAAATAGTTTAAAACCAAGGAAACAGTGATATCCCCCACCCCCCACACATACACTTAAGTTTTCTTTATTGGCAGAATAATGGGGTCGGGTGGGGTGGAGGGTAGGATTTGCTCAAAATAATAGTGCACCTAATAGAAGCACTAGTCCTCTTAGACTTTTTGCCTTTTAAGGACTGAATTCCTCTCCCTTCCGTGCCATCGGGGGATATAAATATCTCAGGTGAACAAGCAAATGCTCACTGAATGCATCCTTGAACACGGAGGCTGCCCATATACACGTCAACATTATTTTAGCCCGAGGAATCGGCTTCTATTTCTAGTCCAGGGCAGTCCAGTGATCCCAGCTCAGTGGCGGGAAGCTGGCAATCATGTCTGCACTTCAGAGAGGGACTGCGTCAATAAGAATAAAAGCAAGGACACAAAACAGCGCTAAGCACTTGGTATCCTCTGCCTCCGTGTCATCTGCAGCCTGAAAGGACTCGCCCTATAAAAACCTAAAGAGAAATCTAAAAGTCCGGAATAAGAGAAAACTTATTTTAAAATATCACGGATATATCCTGATTTGGATGACTGCAATTTTTCAAAAGAATAAGTGAAATCCATATGCGTGGCCTGAAAGGTTGTTTAAAATAAAGTAGGGGGCGAAAGGAGCGTGTTTCAGAATAGCCACTGGACGGTGCTGCCCAGAACTCTTCACGGTGATAGACATGTGCTCTACACACTGCCCGATACAGCCACCGCCACGGAAGTGCTCCCTTCCAACCGCCCGTCCAGCGGCCACCACCCCGTGAAATGTGACACCTGAAGCTAAAACTGGGCTCCTTATGTGATTTAATTTGAATTAATTTAGAATTAAATTTAGCCAACTTAGCTAGTGGTTCCTGTGTCAGTGCCCATTTATGACACAAATCCCTTTTTAAAATTAAAAAAATCAAAATCCATACAGATAAAGTAATAAGAAAACAGACAAACAGAGGTACACATGCGTGCATTCATGTGTCCTCCAGGGGCAGGACAGGGTTGTGGGGGAGACAGTGGTGGCGATTTTCAATTCTTAACTAATACAGTTTTTTTTTTAATTTCTTTTCTATTGGTGCATTATTTTCATACATCATATTGAGGTAAAAAAAAACTTGTGTGTACATATATGTACACATCACCGATTTAACCCCTACCCAGTTCCCACCCCATTCCCTCCCCATCCCTCCTTCCCTTGCTTGGCTTAGTGGTTGACTTTGATATGCTTTAAGTACATTGTATGTTTTAGAGAGTTTCCTTCTTCCCCACTAATCCAGTTTTAAACTAGGCAAATGCAACCATTTTTTTTTTCTTTGAGAAAGAGAGCAGGGAATCAGGGAATCCCCTGTTTCCATCCTTGCGGAGGGCACAGACAGGGCGTCCCCGCGAGCAAGCTGAGAGTCCTACTCACAATCAGCTCCCGATACTTCTTCTTCAGGGCCTGGTGGCGTTCACGAAGCTGATTGGCCATGAGCTTGAACTGGTCCCTCTCCTGTTGGCAGGTGTCCAGCTCCTTGGACAAGATCAGCAGCGCCTCCTTCTTACTCTCCAGCTTCCTTTTACACACCAGGTACTGCAAAGCAATACACCCGAGTGAGGTCAGCAGAGGCCCACGGCCGCCACCTGACACGCTGTACTGAACACACCAGCATCTCCGCAGCAGTGCTTGCAAGCGTGCACCAGGCCCCGGCCTCCACCCCAGCCCCCGAGGAAACAGCCGTGTGGCACACCTGCCTGTTTCAGTTTTAGGGATCACCTACCCGGAGGCATTTGTCATAAAATGACACATGCGGCTATAGGCTGCTACCGTGCCTGACATGCAGTCCCCTCGAGACAGAACCAAAGCCCGGGATATTCACCAACTTTGACAAACTGGGACAGATAAAATAATCTAATTAGTGAATAAGTTAAAAAGCAGAGAAAAAATTTAAAATTACATAGATGGGTAAATAAATAGCTGGGACCCAATTTTGTTTAAGAAGGATGTATATATCCAGATAAGATTATGTGACATACATAAGGATATTTAATAGACATTTTGTAAAAATATCGGTAAAAATTATTCGCCCAGGTTTTAAATTTTTTCTTTGTTTTTCTGTGTTTTCTGAATTGTCAAGGGTAAACTCACATGGCTTCTATAATAAAATGTTATTCAAATTATTTAATTGAACTATAAATCACTGCACTTCATTGTTCCTGCCCATGAAACCCAGTAGACATTTTCTCATTTGCAAATTCGGTCACAGGATCAGACCTGATGTGTACAGTTTTTCTACAATTCAAATGCAGGTGTGCAGGCAGGGCGTGGTGGCGCACGCTTGTAATCCCCGCACTTGGGAGGCAGAGACAGGAGGATCGCGCAGATTCAAGGCCAGCCGCGCTGGCTTAAGAGACCCTGTTTCCAAAAATAAAAAAATTGTTCTGGGAGTGTAGCCCAGAGGTAGAAGGGCTTCCAGGAACCCCAGTACCACACACACACACACACACACACACACACACACACACACACACAATCAAATGCAGGTGTGCATCAACTGGGGACCAATTTTAGGAGCTAAGTATTTTATTTTATTTTATTTGGTGGTACTGGGGGTGGAACCCAGAGACTTTCTACCTCTGGGCTACACTCCCAGACCTATTTTATATTTTATTTAGAAACAGGGTCTCACTAAGTTGCTGACAGCCTCACTAAGTAGCTGAGACTGGCTTCGAACCTGTGCGATTCTCCTGTCTCAGCCTCCCAAGCACGGGGATTACAAGCGTGGACCACCCCATCCAGCGGAGCTAAGTATTTTAGCCACACTAAATTCTCCCCAAATAGTCATGCATCTAACTGGAACTCTTGCTTCCAAGTTATGGGATTTCTTTACCCCTCTTTCTCCCCACTCCCCTGCACCCTGAGCCACCCTTACCTGACAACCACCCGCCACAGTGACCAGTGAGAATTTGCTGAGGACTTTCTCCTTTTATTGGACATCTTGCACCATCTGCTGTTATTCATACATGTGAAATGTGGCACTAACTACCTTTTGAATTTGCCCCGTAAAAGACCAAATTCAGAGCATTCATGAAAACAATTTATAGTTTCATTATCCACTCTGACATGAGTACTTTGTCATTACGGACTCTCACACAAAGCAGAGGGAGAATCAGCACTCCCATACCATCTGAGTCAATGCTCTTTTATGGACAAAACGCATTACTCATATATAGTGCTTGCTCGCAACTGACTTTGTTAAGTTCAATTTCAAATAAATGAAAGGAAAAAAAGAGAGTTTTGTGCATTAGCGCGATTTTTTTTTTCTTAAAAAAAAAAAGTAATTGCTTAGCTTCAAAAACAAAGGGGGAAGAAAAGGCATTCTGAGACGGATTTGAGTTCTAAGCGAGGACATTTCACCTTAAATGAATTCTGTTCCTGGCAGTAATGAGGTTGGAATCCTGCCTTAAAACGTCCTGGATTTGGAGACTTTGACATCGTCTTCATAGAAGAATACGGTTCTGTTGCCACAGTGATTTCTCAGGAGTAAAATCCCCAATGAGTAAATATCAGAGGAGAGTAGCTCAGAGCCCTACACTTCAATGTCCTAAGGGAGATATTGAAGTTTCACAGGAAAAAACACCATGTACACACCACTGAACACAGGTGCCCTTGTCCCGTCAGTCCTTCTCCCCGATCAGCGGCCTCGGTTGTGAGTACCAGAGGCACTTAGACGGCCACCTTTGTCCCTTCAAATTATCAGATCTAAACCCGAGGCCCCAGAGATATTCACTGTCTTTGACTGTGAGGAAGAAGATCATAGAGACGTTGTAAATTATAGTAGGTAACACAACTGTAATGTCGGGTCTGTGAAGGGAACAGGGCATCAGGGAAACTTGAGTTCCCTGGCCTTGAACAACAGTCTGTTGGGCTTCAAGAGGAAAGCCATCTCCCTGCCAAGACACAGTTCAAGTAGGACCGTGTGCCTGAGAGGGCAGTGGCAAGCCTCTCTGGACCCTGGATTTAGGAACTTGGTAAGAAAGAGGCATTAAAGGTTCACATATGTAACAAGTAATGCCACTATTATGTGTAATTATAATGCACGGATTAAAAATGTTTAAAAAACATAAAGAAGAGGGAGGGAAGGAGGGAGGGAGGGAGGGAGGGAGGGAGAGAAGAAGAAAGAAGGAAGGGAGGGAAGAAGGCAGACAGGCACAGAGACCTCAGTGAAACCACACTGTCCCAGGATTTGAAGAGCAGAGCTCTACAATTTTGAGGGTGTGAAAAACAGGACAAGTATAAGAAAGCAGATGAAGTCTGTATAGGAAACAGCCACACTCAGAAAAGGGTGTTCTTTAGGAAGTCATTGCTGACCATTCTTTCTTCTGGGGGAGATAACCTAGAGCACTGCTTTTCAAAAACTTTATTACATGTTATTGATATCAGCAGGACAGACCTTAGGCTGAGCCTCACTTATGAAGCAGCCCAAGCTAGAGCCGGGTACAGAACTGACAGAGTGGATGGCCATCCTGGACAGCCACTTGAGTCTGCAGAGAATGCTACGTGATCCAGAAACGACCTATTATTATAGGAAGGCAGTGAGATTCAAGAGCTATGTGTTACAGAAGCGTAACTCAGCCTATCCTGACTAATACAGCCCACAATAAAAGAATGTGAGGATGTGGGGCTGGTGGAGATGGTACTTGCCCCTGGCCTATATCTGTGCTGTGCCACTCCAACCATGAAGAGGAATAATGTTACCACTATTAGTATTACTATTAACGACAAAGGCAAAATTTTGTGACAAATGCTTTACATGTATGAGCTACTTTAATCCTCAGGACAACACAATGATATTATTACAATGTTGTTATCATTGACATTTTATAAGTGAGAGAGTGAGATTTGATTGAGTTTACATAATGTGCCAAAGGATTGCCAGAGCCAGAATTTGAACCTAACTCAATAAAGGCAGCCTGAGAACCCCAATTCCTGAGAAAAAAACAATGGGCATTCTCTACCAAAAAAAAAAAAGAAAAAGAAAATCAGAGTATTCATAGACTTGGAACTATATCTAGTTGGTATTGTTACCACATAGAAGTTAAGAAAAGGGAATTTTGAACTTGGCTACTTTTCTGGACCTGGAATAAATGGGTAATACAGGTTTTATTTATTCACACAACACTCTAAAACGAGTGGATCTGCCTCCTCTCTCCTCAATTGCAAAGTCTGAAGGAAAAGAAAGAAAAGAAAGAATTCATACGCATCACTCCCTCTGCTCCTGGTGGGGAGCCAAGTAGAATCAATAAGATTTCCCTCCACTTTTAAGAAATGAAATAAAACTAAAGACCTCAGAACGGAACCAAAGAATTATTCTCTCAAAATGGTTTGATCATAACAGAAGTTTTCTACAAGTTGTGATTGGGCCAATCATTAACTCAACAAAAGTTTTCTAGTTACCTTCTCTGAGCACTAACCTAAGCCCTGGTTCCCCTAAAGGGATAAATGCTCGTATACATTTTTTTTTTTTCAGTACTGGTAATGGAACCCAGGGGCATTGTTCCTCTGAGCTATATCCCCAGCCCTATTTTTTGGCCTTTTTATTCTTGAAATAGGGTCTGAGTTGCAAAGGGCCTTGCTAAGTAGCTGAGGCTGTCTTAGAACTGCGATCCTCCAGCCTCAGCTTCCCAAATGCTGGAATTATAAGCGTGTGCCACCACACCCAACTTTGTATAAAAGTGTGAAAGGGAAAAACGTGGTACCCGGATAACCAAATTTCATTTCCTATTATCTAAACTCCTGAAAGTTCTGAAAATGAAATGCATTTTCCTATCTGGTGGGTGATCTCAGCAGATACAAGAGTGTTTAAGATCTTTATCTCAGAGTGCAAGTAGTCATACATGTGCTGGAGAAAAATCAACCTGTTTGATCACCGGCTGCTGCCTGTGACTCTGCTGTGGGGTGATACAGAATATTCAGTATGCTGACCCCATTTCCTCTCAAATTCCCCAAATGCCTGCATCTGAAACACATCTGAAGCCCAAGGATTTCAGATACAGGGCCTGATATTTATTTGAAAGTCATTCTTGCAGATCTCTACATAGTCCCGATAATTGTGTATATAACTAAAATCGACCCTGTCTCTAATAGTATTTGCCCAAATAACTTAAGCATTCATTAGATTTCTACACCCTCATACAGGCCAGGACGAATTGAAACCACATTAAATGCATTAAATCTTCAAGCTGACACAACACATTGTGTGCCTATTCCCATGGTCTCCTAGTTTCTCTATTTTAAAATCAGCAGTGAATGCTGGAGCTGGAATAAACCTCACAGGTAACCCAAGTGACTCACCCACCCAACTCAAAGTTCTTGTCTGCCAAAATATCCCATAACATCCATAATATTCTACAGTGTTTCCAAAGCGTGGTCATGATACATTAGTCTAGGTAGTGAAATCAATTCGGGTGCAGCCCTCATTTTCTTTAACAACAGAAAGAGGCAGGATAGAGAAGAGATTATCCCAAAGGATCCCACGCAGCAAGGGCCGGTACTGTTTCCTGAAACTGTCTTTTTGAGTATGTGTGTGGGAACCAACACTAGACCAATTTCCACACACTCTGCACACTCCTTCATTCACTCAACAGATATTTCCCGGAAGGTACAAGAGAGGCGCAGGTGGGGCTGGGGGGTGTGGCGGGGAAGAATGTCAGAGGTTAGACTAGAAATGAGCTGAGCTGCAAGATGAGAAGCTACAAAAGCTGCCCAATAACCTTTATCATTATGATTGGCTCCTTTGCTGGGACTGGAGCACAGCGATTAACACTTGTCCCTGCCCACCCCTGAGGTCACCAGGAGCTTGAAGTGATGTGTGCCAGGTTAACACCAGGCAACGAGTCTTCCTTCCCTCCTTCTTCCTTCCTTCCTTCCTTCCTTCCTTCCTTCCTTCCTTCCTTCCTTTCTTCCTTCCTACCTACCTACCTACTTTCCTCTTTCTTTTTCCTTTCCTTTTTTTCTTTTTTTACTTTCTTTTTCTTTTCTTTCTTTTTTTTATTAATTAAACATTTGAGCCAGGAGTGGCGGCACACACTTGTAATCCCAGCATTCAGGAGACTTGAGATCGGAGAATCAAGGTTTGCAGACAGCCTCAACTACTTAGTGAGGTCTTCTGCAACTTAGTGAGACCCTGTTTCAAAATAAAGAACAAAAAGTAGGCCAGGGGTTGTAGCTCAGTGGCCGAATGCCCCTGGGTTCCATCCTCAGATCTGAAAAAAAAAAAAATCTGTTTTTATAGCATTTAAAGCAAAGGAATTACTTCCACATGCTCTTATTTGACAGTTGACACTGTGACAACTGGATCAGATCGCAAATGGTTTTTCCCATTTTTACCAGCAAAGTAGCTGAGATTCTGAGATGGGGAGTGTCTATCTCAGGGTCACAGTACTCACAGTTGTCAGAAAAAAAACAAAACTTCCTACTAAACATTCCAAGCTCGTTTTACTATTCTATAATGACGCCTAATATAGTACAGAAGTTCAGCAGGTTTTCTCTCAGGTAATACCTTATTTCAACAAGCCGCTCGTAGAGGTAGCTGTGCAGCTCGGAGGAGCGCTGAGTCCCAGCTCCAGCTCCAGCCTTCGCCGGCTGCTCCCTCTCCATTGAAATCTCCGCTCTGTTTCCTTTTCAGAACACTCGTCCCTCTCTGCCACCACCTCGACTTTCCAAGCCCCTATCTGATTTTACTTTCCTTCACAGTGCATATCTCTACATGGCCTTGAGTTACATACTTAATTATTGGAGTCTGTTTAGCATCTCTTCTCCATAAGGCAGAAACTTTGTTTTATTCATTCCAGATCCCCAGCACAGAGGAAAATGCACGGTGACCATCTGGTGCTATAGCAAGATAATGTAGGAATTGTTCTAATTTATTCTATCCCTACGTGTGTGTGTGTGTGTGTGTGTGTGTGTGTGTGTGTGTACACATACAAAGAGAATGAAAAAAAAATATAAGAATGTCTGTGCACACACACACGATGAACAAGTAAACTATGCATTCTCTAAGGTGGGTCCTATCAGATGGCATATGTGGCATTGTCCCTGGTCACGTTTTAGATAATGTTCCCTGAAGAGTTCGTGTATTAATGTTCAGAGCTGATATACTGAGGTCATGAGGGCTATAATCTCATCACCTGATAAATCCACTGTGATGGATATACTGGGTGGTAACCTAGGCAGGCGGGATGCAGCCTCAGGGACTGTGCTGTGTCTTTGAATCCCCATGTTTGCTCTCTTGTTTCCTGGACATTCCTACCTTTATGGTGTGAGAGCAGAGCCCTGTGTTCTC